>NC_034187.2:76990916-76995916 GCF_002021735.2 Oncorhynchus kisutch
GAAGAGAGAGCGACGACAGAGAGACAGAGAGAGTGAGACAGAGAGACCAGAGAGAGAGCGACCAGAGAGACAGAGAGAGAGAGCACAGAGAGAGAGAGACAGAGAGAGAGAGACAGAGAGACAGAGATAGAGAGACAGAAGACAGAGAGAACAGAAGGAGAGAGGATGAGAGAACAGAGAGACAGAGAGAGAGCGACAGAGAGACAGAGAGACAGCGACAGAGAGACAGAGAGAGAGAGACAGAGAGAGAGAGAGCGACAGAGAGACAGAGAGAGAGAGACAGAGAGAGAGAGACAGAGAGACAGAGAGAGAGAGCCGACAGAGAGACAGAGAGACAGAGAGACAGAGAGACAGAGAGAGAGCAACAGAGAGACAGAGACAGAGAGACAGAGAGAGAGACAGAGAGACAGAGAGAGAGCGACAGAGAGACAGAGACAGAGAGACAGAGAGAGAGAGACAGAGAGACAGAGAGAGAGCGACAGAGAGACAGAGAGACAGAGAGACAGAGAGACAGAGAGAGAGCGACAGAGAGACAGAGAGAGAGAGACAGAGAGAGAGAGACAGAGAGACTGAATAGAGAGACAGAGAGACAGAGAGAGAGAGACAGAGAGACAGAGAGAGAGCGACAGAGAGACAGAGAGAGAGAGACAGAGAGACAGAGAGAGAGTGACAGAGAGACAGAGAGACAGAGACAGAGAGACAGAGAGAGCGACAGAGAGACAGAGACAGAGAGACAGAGAGAGCGACAGAGAGACAGAGAGAGAGCGACAGAGAGACAGAGAGACAGAGAGACAGAGAGACAGAGAGAGAGAGAGAGAGAGAGACAGAGAGACAGAGAGAGGCGTAAAAACAATAGCGAGAAAAATAAAGAGAGGAAAAGAGCGGGAGCTGACAGGGTAGCAGGTGGACCACAATACTAATTAATGATAATTATCTGCAGTTAATGGCCTGTGGAAACACTTTACTCTCACAATCAATTTATAAAACAAAACCAAATCTATACTACCTTCAATAAAGAGCCAGGAAAACATTCATAATTTGTACACAGGGTTTAAAACTCTTAATTATTATTTTGTTTTATTTAGCAATGGGAAATCGAGGGTAAATAGCACAATGTACACTTTTCTCTCATTTTGCAAGGGCTCAAAAAGTGTATGTACAATGAATGAAGCAGGCTTGGTAGGTAAAGCCTCGCTGTTAGAGCTTACACTTGCAAAAAATGAAGTCAATCCAAATTACACCTTTCTCTAAATTGGACGGCAGCAGTATTATGGGGTGGACATTTCAGGGGAACTTGACCATTCTCAATTTCAGCACTCGAGTTGAAAACACTTCTGTAAATGTAGGAATGTGTTCCAACTGGGCGCAGATGTCAAATATCAAATCTGCTGCTTGTATATCAAACTTAATTTTGATGACCTTATCTATATAAATGACCATATCTGTTGTTTGTATCTCAAACTAACAGCTCCACTACAATATACCAAACAAAACATTAGGAACACCTGCTCTTTCCAGGACATGGACTGATCAGGTGGAAGCTATGATCCCTTATTGATGCCACTTGTTAAATACACTTTAATCAGCGTAGATGAAGGGGAGGAGACAGGTTAAAAAATGATTTTTTTTAAACCTTTAGACAATTGAGACAAGGATTTGGCTTCTGAGTGGCGCAGTGGTCTAAGGCACTGCATCTCAGTGCAAGAGGTATCACTGCAGTCCCTGGTTCAAATCCAGGCTGCATCACATCTGGCTGTGATTGGGAGTCCCATAGGGTGGTGTGCAATTGGTCCAGTGTTGTCTGGGGTAGGCTGTCATTGTAAATAATATTTTTTTCTTAACTGACTTGCCTAGTGAAATAAAAAAATATTGTGTATGTGTGCCATTCAGAGGGGGAATTTGCAAGACAATATAGTTCTGTGCCTTTGAATGGGATATAGAAGTAGGTGCCAGGCGTACTGGTTTGGGTCAAGAACTACAACACTGCTGGGTTTTTCACACTCAACAGTTGTCCGTGTGTGTCAATAATGGTGCACCTCCCCAAAGGGCATTCAGCCAACTTGACACAACGGTGGGAAGCATTGGAGTCAACATGGGCCAGCCTCCCTGTGGAACTCTTTAGACACCTTGTAGAGGGGGGTTCAACTCAATATTAGGAAGGTGTTCTTAATGTTTTGTACACTCAGTGTATGCCTGAGTGTGCACGTGTATGCACATGGATGTATGTGCTCGTATGTAGCCTCACTGTTTCTAACACAACTCTCTGCACTGCATGCATTTCCTAAAATATGCCAACTACAAGCCATATAACAACCCATCCATAATGAAGCATGCAACATACACACACACACACACACACACAGCCTGAAGGGTAGCCAGCCTCGGGGTTGATCCTGGCAGCAGGTGTTGCAGTCAAACAGATGGCCAGGCAATGTTGATCATTTCCATCTTTGATCATTCTGCCAACTCAGGTTTTAATAACAGGAGCAGACTGGAGAATCCTAGAGCCCACCCTGAGTCCACTCTGTTAAGCTAACACATACGATCGACAGGTGTGTGAAGTGTGTGTGTGTGTGTGTGTGCTATAGGGACCTACAGGTGCATGCTGGGGTTGCATCATCTAGAGAGCCTCCTAGAGATCTGCTGTAATTGTAATGGAGGAAAACTTGCTCAAGAAGATGTATCCAGTAAAGTACGTTTGGTTACCTCATCCCAGGAAGTTCTCTGTTTGGTTACCTCATCCCAGGAGGTTCTCTGTTTGGTTACCTCATCCCAGGAGTTCTCTGTTTGGTTACCTCATCCCAGGAAGTTATCTGTTTGGTTACCTCATCCCAGGAAGTTCTCTGTTTGGTTACCTCATCCCAGGAAGTTCTCTGTTTGGTTACTTCATCCCAGGAGTTCTCTGTTTGGTTACCTCATCCCAGGAAGTGCTCTGTTTGGTTACTTCATCCCAGGAGTTCTCTGTTTGGTTACCTCATCCCAGGAACTTCTCTGTTTGTTTACCTCATCCCAGGAAATTCTCTGTTTGGTTACTTCATCCCAGGAGTTCTCTGTTTGGTTACATCATCCCAGGAAGTTCTCTGTTTGGTTACCTCATCCCAGGAAGTTCTCTGTTTGGTTACCTCATCCCAGGAAGTTCTCTGTTTGGTTACTTCATCCCAGGAGTTCTCTGTTTGGTTACCTCATCCCAGGAAGTTCTCTGTTTGGTTACCTCATCCCAGGAAGTTCTCTGTTTGGTTACTTCATCCCAGGAGTTCTCTGTTTGGTTACCTCATCCCAGGAAGTTCTCTGTTTGGTTACCTCATCCCAGGAAGTTCTCTGTTTGGTTACTTCATCCCAGGAGTTCTCTGTTTGGTTACCTCATCCCAGGAAGTTCTCTGTTTGGTTACCTCATCCCAGGAAGTTCTCTGTTTGGTTACTTCATCCCAGGAGTTCTCTGTTTGGTTACCTCATCCCAGGAAGTTCTATCCTGCTGTTAACTCGTCACCAATGTAGTTATCACTTTGATGGATGGCCACAAAACCCAACACTATCAATACTACATCTATCATAACCAGCCTGAAGAGAGATGGAGAGAATATTGGACTTTAGTTAGAGGGGCCAAGGTCATGGCTGAGTAAGTTGAGTTCCCTTCCCTCTCATCGCTGAAGAGATCAGACAGGTTGGAGCCTGCGGAGGAGAGGAATGGATGGATTAAAAAGAGTGTCTCTGCTCTCTCAGGGTAAATTCGTTCTTCAGGGTATTGAGTATACCTGGATATGATTGAGGGCTTCTATGAATGTCATATGAGGACATGGTAACACACACACACATACATACACACAGACACGCACGGACACGCACGGCACAGACGGACACATATTGACACACATACACACATACACACACAGTTATTTTGGACAGTCATTTTGAAAACAATAACAGAAAAGTGAAATGAAAACCTTACCTCAAAACAATCAAGTCTCCTTCTCCCTGTCTCCCTGCCATCCACATACCATAGCCCTGCCGACTACCATATTTCTCTCTTACAAAACAATTACACAAGCAGCATCTTGCCCCAGTCCAACAAAAGGAATAACAATGTTGCAGAACAGGTAAGTACATTTCCACATTGTGACACTATAGGAAATCTACTGTAGCCCTGAGTGCAAGGAGGAACAGAAATATAATTCTGCTGGTTTATGTGGCTACCAGAACGTTTAGTGAAGAACACAATTAGAATACTGCTGGTTGATGTGGCAACCAGATCATTTAGTGAAGAACACAATTAGAATACTGCTGGTTGATGTGGCAACCAGATCGTTTAGTGAAGAACACAATTAGAATACTGCTGGTTGATGTGGCAACCAGATCGTTTAGTGAAGAACACAATTAGAATACTGCTGGTTGATGTGGCAACCAGATCGTTTAGTGAAGAACACAATTAGAATTCTGCTGGTTGATGTGGCAACCAGATCGTTTAGTGAAGAACACAATTAGAATACTGCTGGTTGATGTGGCAACCAGATCGTTTAGTGAAGAACACAATTAGAATACTGCTGGTTGATGTGGCAACCAGATCGTTTAGTGAAGAACACAATTAGAATACTGCTGGTTGATGTGGCAAACAGATCGTTTAGTGAAGAACGCAATTAGAATACTGCTGGTTGATGTGGCAACCAGATCGTTTAGTGAAGAACACAATTAGAATTCTGCTGGTTGATGTGGCAACCAGATCGTTTAGTGAAGAACACAATTAGAATACTGCTGGTTGATGTGGCAACCAGATCGTTTAGTGAAGAACACAATTAGAATTCTGCTGGTTGATGTGGCAACCAGATCGTTTAGTGAAGAACATGTGTGGCTACAATTATGTTTAGCAAAGTGCAATGCTCAATTGTGCATACTCTTTAAAGGCTCAATGCAGCTGGTTTTAGATCAATATCAAATAATGTTGGTGTATAAATGTAGTACCTTACTGTAATAGTTTTCCATAAAATTTGACAAAAATTGCACAAATA
>NC_034187.2:77000916-77008416 GCF_002021735.2 Oncorhynchus kisutch
GCGCATACATTTTCATACTTATTTTCTAATACTGGTTGCCCATGTTGCAAAGCGCCGTGCTCTACCATCTGAGCCACACCGGACTCATACGGTGTGCATTGCTTTGTGCCTTAGAAGGTCCTCTGTGCTAGCCAAGCTCTGTTGAACAAAACAGACTCCACAGAACTCAGAAAAAAAGAGAAAGACAAAGTTGATTTTCTTTTCCCTTCCCTTCTCCTATAATGTGTGCTTGCAACTTTGAACTTGACAATGTTCATCCTTCCTCTCTCTGTCTCCCCTCTTTCTCTCCTTCTGCCGCATTTTTGTCCCTCCACCTCTCAGTGCTTATAACCCCCCCCAAAATGAACTGCCCTCCCTCCCTCTCCCTCTCCCCCTCACTCACCCTCTCCCCCTCCCTCTCTCTCCCCCCCCTCCCTCTCCCCTCCCTCTCCCCCTCCCTCTCCCCTCCCTCCCTCTCCCCTCCCTCTCCCCTCCCTTTCCCTCTCCCTCTCCCCTCCCCTCCCTCTCCTTTTCCCCTCCCTCTCCCTTCCCTCTCCCTCTCCCCCTCCCTCTCCCCTCCCTCTCCCTCTCTCCCCACCCTCTCCCCCACCCGCTCCCCCCCCCCCTCCCTCTAACACCTCCCTCTCCCTCTCCCCCTCCCCCTCTCTCTCCCCTCCCTCTCCCTCTCTCCCCTCCCTCTCCCCCTCCCTCTAACCCCTCCCTCTCCCTCTCCCCCTCCCCCTCTCTCTCCCCTCCCTCTCCCCTCCCTCTCCCCTCCCTCTCCCTCTTACCCTCCTCTCCCTCTCCCCTCCCTCTCCCCCTCATTCTACCTTTCCCCCTCCCTCTCCCTCTCCCCCTCCCTCTCCCCCTCCCTCTCTCTCTCTCTCTCTCCCCTCCCTCTCCCCCTCGCTCTCCCTCTCCCCCTCCCCCTCCCTTTCCCCCTCCCTCTTCCCCTCCCTCTCCCTCTCCCTCTCCCCCTCCCTCTCTTTCTGCTGGTTGTTGTAACCCCACTGGCCCTACAGAGAGGATTCATACTGCTGTTATTTTATATTTCATACTAGCAGTATCTCTTCTGGCCTTCATGCACGCAGGGCAATGCACAGATCTAGTGGAAGATGTTTCTCTGAATATGAACTTGGCCCTTAACAAAATACAAAGAAATTCAGACCAACTCTAGGGAGCCAAAGAATGAGGGAGGGATAAATGAAAGGAGAGAGAGAGGGATTTGGGGATGTGCACTGTTGATAAGACTGATAAATAAAATTCAATTTTATTTCATTTAATTATATACCATTACCGTCTGGTCTCTTGGATTTGCATGGCAGTTGCAGAGACTTGATAATGCATTGGATGATAATGCATTGAATAATAATGCATTGGATGATAATGTATTACTTGATAATGTATCCAATGTTTGTTTTGTTTTTTTCACCTTTATTTAACCAGGTAGGCCAGTTGAGAACAAGTTCTCATTTACAACTGTGACCTGGCCAAGATAAAGCAAAGCAGTGCGACAAAAACAACATCACAGAGTTACACATAAATAAAAACCTACAGTCAATAACACTAAGGAAAATAACAATAAAAAAATCTATGTACAGTGAGTGCAAATGTAGAAGAATAGGCAATAAACAGACCATAGAGGCGAACATAATTACAATTTAGCATTAATACTGGAGTGATAGATGTGCAGATGATGATGTGGAAGTAGAAATACTGTTGTGCAAAAGAGAGAGAGTAATAATATGGGGATGAGGTAGTCGGGTGTGCTATTTACAGATGGGCTGTGTACAGGTACACAAGCTGCTCTGACAGCTGATGCTTAAAGTTAAAGAGGGAGATATAAGCTTCAGAGATTTTTGCAATTCGTTCCAGTCATTGGCAGCAGAGAACTGGAAGGAAAAGTCAGCCAAAGGAAGTGTTGGCTTTGGGGATGACCAGTGCAATATACCTGCCGGAGCGCGTGCTCCTGCTGGGTGTTGCTATGGTGACCAGTGAGCTGAGATAAGGCGGGGCTTTACCTAGCAGAGACTTATAGATGACCTGGAGCCAGGGGTTTGGTGACGAATATGTAGTGAGGGCCAGCCAACGAGAGCATACAGGTCGCAGTGGTGGGTAGTATATGGGGCTTGATAATGATAAGGTATTGTGTGGTAATAGTGTATTGAGTGATAATGTATTGAAATATGATGAGCTGTGTATTACAGTTTAGTCATTTAGCAGAGACTCTTATCCAGAGCGACTTACAGTAAGTAGTATAGGTAAGTGTAGACATCTATATACACTGGTCCCCTGTGGGAATTGAACCCATAACCCTGGTGTCAAGACAGTAAATTGTATGTAAACACAAAAGCAGGAACTGCACAACTCAATAGTTCCATACAAGCATTCACACGCACACACTGCCACCCCTTCCACACACGCACACACCGCCAGCCCTTCCACACACAGACACACCGCCACCCCTTCCACACACAGACACACCGCCAGCCCTTCCACACACAGACACACCGCCAGCCCTTCCACACACAGACACACCGCCACCCCTTCCACACACAGACACACCGCCAGCCCTTCCACACACAGACACACCGCCAGCCCTTCCACACACAGACACACCGCCACCCCTTCCACACACAGACACACCGCCACCCCTTCCACACACAGACACACCGCCAGCCCTTCCACACACAGACACACCGCCAGCCCTTTCACACACAGACACACACGCACACACACAGACACACCGCCACCCCTTCCACACACAGACACACCGCCAGCCCTTCCACACACAGACACACCGCCACCCCTTCCACACACAGACACACTGCCACCCCTTCCACACACAGACACACCGCCACCCCTTCCACACACAGACACACTGCCACCCCTTCCACACACAGACACACCGCCAGCCCTTCCACACACAGACACACTGCCACCCCTTCCACACACAGACACACCGCCAACCCCTTCCACACACAGACACACCGCCACCCCTTCCACACACAGACACACTGCCACCCCTTCCACACACAGACACACCGCCACCCCTTCCACACACAGACACACTGCCACCCCTTCCACACACAGCTGCTCTTATTACTGCTGTTCATCCAGTAGATGGTGGGTTTGCTGGTGGGAGCAGTCGCCACGGGCAGGTCAGCACGGTGACTAATGTTGCCTGAACTGGGACACAGAAATGAAAAGCAACAACTTTCACAATTAATAAAGAGGCACAGGGGGCAAGCCCTTAATGCTAGGAGCCACACTGACCTGAACACACCACAACAAGCTGTGCATCATTTGTTCAATTATCTAAAATATCTGAGGAACACAGTGGTTATAACCTAGGGCCCCGTTCAGCACGCAGGGCCATGACGAGACCTGACATACAGGGACACAACTTGTGTGTGTGTGTGTGTGTGTGTGTGTGTGTGTGTGTGTGTGTGTGTGTGTGTGTGTGTGTGTGTGTGTGTGTGTGTGTGTGTGAGACTGTGTATGTGTGTGAGACTGTGTGTGTGTGTGAGACTGTGTGTGTACACCCAGCACACCCATGTGTGTATTAATATCACAGTGCATAACTTGGAAAAGGAAATAAAATGACGGCAAAAAGAGGTTTTTCATTGTTGAACGTTTTATTTGACTTAAAAGCACAAACCTGGTAGAGCAGAACCGGTAGAGGAGGACCTGGTAGAGGAGAACCTGGTAGAGCAGAACCGGTAGAGCAGAACCGATAGAGGAGGACCTGGTAGAGGAGGACCTGGTAGAGGAGTACCTGGTAGAGGAGGACCTGGTAGAGCAGAACCGGTAGAGGAGGACCTGGTAGAGGAGGACCTGGTAGAGGAGTACCTGGTAGAGCAGAACCGGTAGAGGAGGACCTGGTAGAGCAGAACCGGTAGAGGAGGACCTGGTAGAGCAGAACCGGTAGAGGAGGACCTGGTAGAGGAGGACCTGGTAGAGGAGGACCTGGTAGAGGAGGACCTGGTAGAGCAGAACCGGTAGAGCAGAACCGATAGAGGAGGACCTGGTAGAGGAGGACCTGGTAGAGGAGTACCTGGTAGAGGAGGACCTGGTAGAGCAGAACCGGTAGAGGAGGACCTGGTAGAGGAGGACCTGGTAGAGGAGTACCTGGTAGAGCAGAACCGGTAGAGGAGGACCTGGTAGAGCAGAACCGGTAGAGGAGGACCTGGTAGAGCAGAACCGGTAGAGGAGGACCTGGTAGAGCCGAACCAGTAGAGGAGGACCTGATAGAGCAGAACCGGTAGAGGAGGACCTGGTAGAGCAGAACCGGTAGAGGAGGACCTGGTAGAGCAGTACCGGTAGAGGAGGACCTGGTAGAGCAGAACCTGTAGAGCAGGTCCTGGTAGAGCAGGACCTGGTAGAGCAGAACCGGTAGAGGAGGACCTGGTAGAGCAGAACCGGTAGAGGAGAACAGGTAGAGCAGAACCGGTAGAGGAGGACCTGGTAGAGCAGTACCGGTAGAGGAGGACCTGGTAGAGCAGAACCGGTAGAGGAGGACCTGGTAGAGCAGAACCGGTAGAGGAGGACCTGGTAGAGCAGAACCTGTAGAGGAGGACCTGGTAAAGCAGATTCTGTAAAGCAGAACCTGTAGAGCAGAACCTGATAGAGCAGAACCTGATAGAGCAGAAACTGGAAGAGCGGAACCGGTAGATCAGGACCTGGTAGAGGAGGACCTGGTAGAGGAGGACCTGGTAGAGGAGGACCTGGTAGAGCAGAACCGGTAGAGCAGAACCGATAGAGGAGGACCTGGTAGAGGAGGACCTGGTAGAGGAGTACCTGGTAGAGGAGGACCTGGTAGAGCAGAACCGGTAGAGGAGGACCTGGTAGAGGAGGACCTGGTAGAGGAGTACCTGGTAGAGCAGAACCGGTAGAGGAGGACCTGGTAGAGCAGAACCGGTAGAGGAGGACCTGGTAGAGCAGAACCGGTAGAGGAGGACCTGGTAGAGGAGGACCTGGTAGAGGAGGACCTGGTAGAGGAGGACCTGGTAGAGCAGAACCGGTAGAGCAGAACCGATAGAGGAGGACCTGGTAGAGGAGGACCTGGTAGAGGAGTACCTGGTAGAGGAGGACCTGGTAGAGCAGAACCGGTAGAGGAGGACCTGGTAGAGGAGGACCTGGTAGAGGAGTACCTGGTAGAGCAGAACCGGTAGAGGAGGACCTGGTAGAGCAGAACCGGTAGAGGAGGACCTGGTAGAGCAGAACCGGTAGAGGAGGACCTGGTAGAGCCGAACCAGTAGAGGAGGACCTGATAGAGCAGAACCGGTAGATGAGGACCTGGTAGAGCAGAACCGGTAGAGGAGGACCTGGTAGAGCAGAACCGGTAGAGGAGGACCTGGTAGAGCAGAACCGGTAGAGGAGGACCTGGTAGAGCAGTACCGGTAGAGGAGGACCTGGTAGAGCAGAAGCTGTAGAGCAGGTCCTGGTAGAGCAGGACCTGGTAGAGCAGAACCGGTAGAGGAGGACCTGGTAGAGCAGAACCGGTAGAGGAGAACAGGTAGAGCAGAACCGGTAGAGGAGGACCTGGTAGAGCAGTACCGGTAGAGGAGGACCTGGTAGAGCAGAACCGGTAGAGGAGGACCTGGTAGAGCAGAACCGGTAGAGGAGGACCTGGTAGAGCAGAACCGGTAGAGGAGGACCTGGTAGAGCAGAACCTGTAGAGGAGGACCTGGTAAAGCAGATTCTGTAAAGCAGAACCTGTAGAGCAGAACCTGATAGAGCAGAACCTGATAGAGCAGAAACTGGAAGAGCGGAACCGGTAGATCAGGACCTGGTAGAGCAGAACAGGTAGAGCAGAGCCAGTACAGCAGAAACTGGTAGAGCAGAAACTGGTAGAGTAGAACAGGTAGAGCAGAACCAGTACAGCAGAAACTGGTAGAGCAGAACCTGGTAGAGGAGCAACTGTTAGAGCAGAACCTGTAGAGCAGGACCTGGTAGAGCAGAACCTGTAGAGCAGGACCTGGTAGAGCAGAACCTGTAGAGCAGGTCCTGGTAGAGCAGGACCTGGTAGAGCAGAACCTGTAGAGCAGGACCTGGTAGAGCAGAACCTGTAGAGCAGAACCTGTAGAGCAGGACCTGTAGAGCAGGACCTGTAGAGCAGGTCCTGGTAGAGCAGGACCTGTAGAGCAGGTCCTGGTAGAGCAGGACCTGGTAGAGCAGAACCTGTAGAGCAGAACCGGTAGAGCAGAACCTGGTAGAGCAGAACCGCTAGAGCAGAACTTGTAAAGCAGAGGTTTGTGGAAGATGTAGTTGAGACATAACCCTGGTGATACCTCACTCTTAATTTTTTTTAAACAGATCACTGTGAAATTGAAAGACTTATCACCTACCAAAGTATAAAACAATCAAATTCACCATTAAGTATGGCCAGTGGACAACAAACATTTATTGAAGTTTTAAAATTCCTATGGGATGGAAAGGGGGCACATTAGGTTGGCTGGTTGTGTTATTTAAAGGGTCTGTGTAGCAGAAGAAGCAGCCCTGTGAGCAGGGGAGTACTCCATTATGAGCTCTGGAGATCTATACATCACAGAGGGCTACCTAACTTACACTGCATCAAGTTCTATAGAGAACATTACAGAACATGGAGTTCTATAGAGACCATTACAGTACATGGAGTTCTATAGAGACCATTACAGTACATGGAGTTCTATAGAGACCATTACAGTACATGGAGTTCTATAGAGACCATTACAGTACATGGAGTTCTATAGAGAACATTACAGTACATGGAGTTCTATAGAGAACATTACAGTACATGGAGTTCTATAGAGAACATTACAGCACATGGAGTTCTATAGAGACCATTACAGCACATGGAGTTCTATAGAGACCATTACAGTACATGGAGTTCTATAGAGAACATTACAGTACGTGGATTTCCATAGAGAACATTAAAGTACATGGAGTTATATAGAAAACATTACAGTACGTGGAGTTCTATAGAGAATATTACAGTACATGGAGTTCTATGGAGAATATTAAAGAGAATATTACAGTACATGGAGTTCTATAGAGAATATTAAAGAGAATATTACAGTACATGGAGTTCTATAGAGAACATTACAGAACATGGAGTTCTATAGAGACCATTACAGTACATGGAGTTCTATAGAGAACATTAAAGTACATGGAGTTATATAGAAAACATTACAGTATTTCACCTTTATTTAACCAGGTAGGCTAGTTGAGAACAAGTTCTCATTTGCAACTGCGACCTGGCCAAGATAAAGCATAGCAGTGTGAACAGACAACACAGAGTTACACATGGAGTAAACAATTAACAAGTCAATAACACAGTAGAAAACATTAAAGAGAATATTACAGTACATGAAGTTCTATAGAGAATATTACAGCACATGGAGTTCTATAGAGAACATTACAGTACATGGAGTTCTATAGAGAATAGTACAGTACATGGAGTTCTATAGAGAATATTACAGTACATGGAGTTCTATAGAGAATATTACAGTACATGGAGTTCTATAGAGAATATTACAG